>NC_134651.1:21605233-21630233 GCF_030463565.1 Pelecanus crispus | reverse complement strand
TGTAATAAGAACAAATCAGTGTGTGCTTAAAGTTACACCTTTCTTTCCTTTTTTCTTCCCCCCCCCTGCAGAAGACTGACAGCACCCATAACTTGGGTTAATAAACAAAACCATTTTCTTGACCTGTATTGAAGTTTCAATGACACTGAATATAACCTCACTGAAAACTTTTGGCAGCCCCAGAAATCTTCCTAAAGCAAAAACTGTATCGTTCTTCTCCCCACAAACCTTTTTATCCCCACCATCCAACAGCAACAGAGGTGCTCAGCGCTGTCAGCAGCAAAGACCATCTTTCCACCCATACCTTTATGTCAACAGCTATTTCTTCATCTGTTTGAAACACTGTAGACAGAATTTTTAATTAAAAGTCGGGCTATAAATTGGGGGAGCAGTTTACTCCACGGAAAGACTGCGCAGGGACCATGCCAACAGTTTCTGCAAAGCCACTTTAGAGAAGCTGTGTGTCAAGTGGACAAAAGAATGAAAAAATGAAGGAATGCTGAACGGCGAGCGGGAAAGAAGCAGCCTGCGATCAAACTCAGCTTATACGTCAAGCAGCTCCAAAAGAATTAATATTCATGTCTATTTCAAACCACTGCTCAGTTATAATTAACTGCTTTGCTGCTGTGTTGTCTGTCATCCCCCTGAACAGCTCCTATGATTTCAGACTAGCAGAAAGTCTGCAAAAAAAACTGAAAAAGCTTTAAAGATACAGCTTAAAAAGGCAAGCGGTTTATGCAAAGTGACAGACTAAATTCACTCATTACTAACACTTCACAGGTGCAGAAAATACGTTGCTCTAGTAAAAATGAGTACTTTTACTGCTTGCTATAACAACTTCTTTTACTTTTAGGGACTGACCCAGCCAGTGAAGTCAGAGCTAATACTGCAAGTCCTTCCTAACGGCTTTGGTGCTTGCTATCGCTGTATGCTACTGTGCACAGAAACAGTGCAAGAAACAACCACCACAAAAATTGCTTCTTTACTTCATCCCACAGGAGACTGCCAACTTCTCCACAGCCCATGGACTAAATGGGCTGTGTAAACCAGAGTCTGAAAAAAAAAAAAAAAGAAAAATGAAAATATTGCTTCTGACATGTTCTTCGCAGTCGGTCCTCTAAAGGACACTTTTTGGAGAGAGAAATCCTGCTCCCCAGAGAAGCCAGGCATCTCGGCATTTGTTTTCCTTCTGGTTAAGAACAGAAATCTGAATATGTCTCGACAGCAGAAAACTGTAGGGGAAAATTCTTTTTTAATACATTCACTTTGCCTCAAAAGAAAAAAAAATATCAGTCCTTTAATCTTCATTTTCTAAGGGTAGGAGTTTAAAAATTAGAAACAAGATTTTCAAAATAACAAATAAAAATATTTAGTTCTGTAAAATGTTGGAGTGAGTGATTTTACGTAGCCTGAATTCTTCCTTCCTTTTGTTTTCTTCAGAACCAAATGATGCCATAATTGCCACGATTTGGAGTTTCATGCTCAATGGACTTGTGTCTTCCCAGCAGAAAACAGTTCCTAGATCTCCTGATCCGCACAATCTCCAAATAGTATTTGGAAAGACAATAGCACAAAGTATTTCAAAGGACATTAACAGTGCTTGCATGGAGTGGTGCCAGAAAAGTGTCTTAGAGGATATAGCCTAGTGTACTAAATTATCTATCACACAGAGCATATCCATAGGATTGGGTTTTGTTTGAAACTTTGGTTTGGGGTAGGTTGCCCGTTGTTTTGGGGTTTTTGTTCATGGGTTGGGGTTTTGTTTTGTTTTTTAATTTGGAGACTTTAATGAGTGTTGACAGCAAGCCCTCCAAGCAGCAAAAGAAACTTGTCTTAAAATACGCATAAAATCCTCCGTTTGCATCCTTTTACTATTAAAAGCAGGTCCGGCTTTGCTCAAACAGTTACAAATGCATCTATTGTAACAAGCACATGATTATCCTCTGGTTGCACAAGCCACGTGCCTGGTTAAACTCAGCTCTGCCCCAATACTGTCCCAGCAACTCCATATTTTACATAGACCTGTTCTGTACATCTATATGCTTGTGCATGCAAAATATGACGCACACCCAACAAGCAGAAGTTACAGAGCATCATTCCGTAAGATCTGTAAGATTTCTTAACACCACATTCAGGGGACTAATATCAGATATATGCATATATCAGACTAAAGCGTGCTTTACCACCTCATCACAAAAGCTGTATTAAAAGTGACCAGAAATCTTTCTGATTCTCCCAAAAACATGGCATTATTCATTCCATATCTTGTTTTATATAATTAGAATAAAGATCCTCTATAAACATCAACTAATATTCCCAAAGGAAAATTAGAAAAATAACTAAACCTTACAACACAGATAATCCAATACCTGGCAGTACATCCTACATGGCCTTGCTCAGGAAAAAGTCCTCAATTGTTCAAACTATACAGAATTATCCATACGGCCAGATTCAGGTATCTGCTACACTGCTGGAAATCAAGGGACTTGGACAAAGGAATCACTCCGAGTTGATGCCAGCACCAGAATCTGGTCTTAAAACATATACCATATTATGGCACTAATTCTTGCCAGTTTATTGGAACATCTGTGTGGCAGTATAAATTTGTAACGCCTCAGTCCATTATTTCTTGTTTCACAAGAGTAGTTAGATTAAGTCAGTATCTCAAATTTTGCTGGTTTCCTCTTTGTAACCTATCAAGACATACAAAAGGAGATTAAAAATTGTTCTCTTACTAAAATTTGAATCAGTGATACACAGTAAGTACAGAAACAAAGAGGAAAAAGGAGATGATGGTGACTAAATCTAAGTGTATGGAACCTGATGCTGAGCTCTTTACACAGCTCTCTTCCCCGTGCAATCAAGGACAGAGGCAGATAAACGCCCAAATACATCCCGAATGCTTGTGCAACAGAAACTTGTCAGTCAAATGTTCAGGTTTTTATTCTATTTCAATACCTGTAAAGACTCATTCTGCAAGTGCCTGTGGCACTTACTCCATGAGTGATGAACATCTAATGAAAAGTGGCAGCAAAACAAGAATGCTCCTGGTCCTCAACTTTCCCCTATCTCAATTCTCTGGCAAATTGCCAGTGGTTTAAACTAGAAGAAGGAATAGGGTAAAAATAATACCCTGGATTTATCTAGTACTTTTCCACTAGGGAAGTCAAAGGACATTTTATTCATTATTTTATAAAAATAAGTAAGTACTTTGGAGATGAGAATACAGAGACATAATCATGGTCAAAAATGTTATATTCAAATTGCAGGAGTCTAAAAATGTTCCATGCAAGTGGGAACTGAATTCTCTCACTTCCCAAGTATGTTTTAACCTCTGTACAGCTGATGCAAAACAAGGACTATTATCCAATTCCAACTAACGGTCTAAGGCTGTCAGCCCACAACAGAACCAGAATCCTAAATGCTCTTCTTTCCTTTTGGAAAACTAAAATCCCACTGACAACGCTCTACCAAATTCAAGCCTGCTGTCCCATTTTTAGCTCTAATTCCTATTTATTCTTTCACCCTTTTCTCAAAATGGAAGATAAAATTAATTGTAACTGATTGTTCACAGACTTGATTTGCAGAGAGTTAGATGGCATTGCATTATGCCAAAAGAAAAACCATGAATAAGTTGCGGTATTGCACACTTGAAATGTATTACAAAATAGCATCCATTCAGATGACTGTTCTCCACAATTGCATGTATCTTTGTTCTGTGCTCCCTGATGAACTCCCTTTGCTAACTGAAACTCTCCCAGCAATGAAACTGAGCTCACCACAAATCATCAAGGCAGTGGTCACCCATCTTTTTTCCACTTACAGAAATCTTCCTTAGAAGTTTTCTTCAACAGGTGTGCAAACCCTTATATAGCAAATTCAAGCCAATCAACACTAAGCCGGCTTTTTTCAGCTACCTTCCACTGATGGCTGCAAAGCAGTGCAAAGACTCCGTCTAGATAAATCCTGTCATGCACTCCTAGCAAGTATCACCACAACTGCTACTGTTGTGGGCAAATAATTTATTTTCAACCTTTTCAACCACAGCAAACCCGTTTCCTCCAAACGGCCTGAGTGAAGCCAAGGAT
The DNA here is from genome assembly GCF_030463565.1 of Pelecanus crispus. Lineage (NCBI taxonomy): Eukaryota > Metazoa > Chordata > Aves > Pelecaniformes > Pelecanidae > Pelecanus > Pelecanus crispus. The sequence goes on along the minus strand of NC_134651.1, from coordinate 21,626,145 downwards.
GCCTGAGCATGTGTAACAGACTCGAGCTAAAAGACAGAGCATGCAAACAGAGATGTTCCAGGTCATCCCAAAGTCTTGTTTTCCATTCTTGAAGCCATCAACTCAAACACAATATGCAACAGAGTTACTGAAACATGTTATTGCCAGCTCATTCATAATTACATAATTACCCGTTCCTCTTCCCCACCAAATGCATAGCTAACTGAATGAGGGCTGTCATGGAAAGGGACTCAAATTGTAAATCTGGCACAGCTAGATGACCAGGATGGGAACAAAGCACAAGCACACCCAATAGCCACCAACTGCTCTCCTCTCACAGTGCTAAAGCCCAAACACAGGCTAGCACCAAACACGCTTCATGCGAACAGCATACCTGAGCCTTCTCTGATGCTCAGATAAATTGCTACGTGCTTCACGAGAAAGGTGACCCAGCGGTCTCCTCCCACGGCTTTGCGTGATGACTGGCTCCATGGTGGCACAAGCCGCGCTCATGGATGTTCACGTACCACCCCGCGAATGTCGGCTGGCAGAAGGGTTGCTCTCTTGCCTGTACAAGCATTTCTCGAGTATTAGAGCTAAGATGCTGCACTATTTCTTTTGTATCAAAAGGTGATTGTCTTTCCCTACCGGACTCCCCAGAAAGTGAATGCCTTGCACACATCAGCAGAAGAGTCAGCATAGTTCAACTGTATTTTAGGCTTGTGGTATGGACCACTCTGCTTTGCGGTCTTGGGAACACAGAAGAGCTGCTTTCTCCATTAGACATCCTCTGGTTTCTCTGTTGTGCCTCTGCCTTTAACAAAGATTGATGTGACACACACAGTCCACTAAAGTAGCAGTACATTTTTTTTTTTTGCATGCCTCCAGAACACAGCCTTGCAGGTAACACTAAATTGTTGCTTAAATCCATTTTTAACCTAGGTAAATGACTCCTGCATTTAACATCATGTAAATAAATTCCCAGGTAAAAAAAAAAAAAGCTTTCAAAATTCGCAAAACAAAATGATGATGCAAGGTCATGTTGAAGATCCTTCTTTGGATGTTATTTACATTTACAAGTTCAGTGGCTGATTTAATACACAGCAGTTTTATGCTTGGGCTACTTATATTAAAACATATTGGGGCTATTTTCTCACCTTAAAGGCAATTTACAGTGCACAAATAATGATTATTTTCTGGAGGCAGAGAAACAGATCATCTTCCCTAGGAAGATGTTTAGAAAACAGCTTCCCCTTCCGCCTGGCATGGTGCCTCCCCAGCGAGGCAGAAGTGGAATTTCCGAGACCTCTTTATGAATAAGCAGGAAAAGACTCATAAGGTGGGATAGTGTAGTAGCTTTCAAAAAGGCACATCAACTGGAGCCAGAGAGATTTCGGGCTGGGTACCTCGGTTTGCACACAATCTATCGCCTCCGCTGCTGCAGGAGGAGAGAGCCAGTTCCCAGCATAAACAGCTCTCCCGATCTTACCTCAAGAAAAACCTGTCAGGAAAGAAAGAGCCGAGCAAGTTTTTACTTTTCGCCTTTGAAGTTCTTCCTTGGCTGACTGATGCTCGCCCATACATAACTAGAAGAAAAGGCTTCCATTGTGCCGCTCTTTACACCAAGCGTATTATTCTCCACACAAAAGCTTTCGAGTCTAACTTTTAAACACACCTCTCTTCAGGGTGTACTCTTTCTAAGCCATAAAATCTTTTTTGTTCATTAAAAAAAAAAAAAAAAATAGACAGCTTTTCCCCCTCAGGCAACCTACTCGGCTTGTTATTTTTTTGTAATACTTTTTGCAAACGGATACCACAGTACACAGCAGTTAGCAACAGAACAGCCAGTTCTCGTCCTCAGAAATACAGTATTTTTTACCAGCACAGTCTCCAGTGGCTTATCCAGCCCAGCTTTAGACATGAAATACAACTATTGTAGGAACTCCCTGGTTTTAGATGAGACCTGGTGAATTAATCGCTCTCCCTGAAAACATCTCCAACATCTGGCAACTCACTGCTATTTGCAGGGTCTGTGCGCTGGGTCAGGGCGGGGATGCAGGAGCAGGGCAGGGGGTTAAGCAACGAACATGCTCAGCACCTGCTTGCTCTCTGCCTGATTCTAATCAGTATTCTCCTCTCATGCCCAGGAATGCTAGAATTCCCCAGTTTCCTCAAAAAACCCAAACTTTTTCCCCCTCAAGGGAAGGGGGGGGAGGCGGGAGAAAAGGTTAGGGTCTGACCAAATTTCATTAAAGACAATGCAAGTCTTGCCATTAAATTCAATAGGCTGTTTTGAGGTTTATGAGAAATCTCACATGCTTGACACCATTAATTAGAGGAATTAGTGGTGTTAAAAAAAAAAATCAAACACAAAACAAAACTCACAATTTTACTGTTTAAAAAATCAACTGTAACAATGCCACTTTCCTTGAAACTGTAGAAATTGTAAAAAACTATTTGTATCCGCAGCAGCAGCAGCTCTGGAAATCAAATCTTGCCTTACTGCAAGTTGTACCGCAGTCACACATCTAAAAACTTTTCTTTCTTAAGACCTGTTGACAAGTTCAAGCCAGTCTATCAATTGAAACTGGCTCCTCAGTTTTTTGGCTCGTAGCTTTATGTCCAAGTCACTGGACTATTTCTCTCTGTCAGAAAAACCGTTTATAAAAGAAAGTAAAGATTTCATTTTTCAAAAAAGTTTAAAAACAGTCCAAAACAGTTCATCTCTAATCAGTCTGTGTAACACAAAATCCCATCACTGAGAAATGCATTCTGTTGCATAAAGATTTTGAAAGCTACAGTTTTAAACTATATATACTAGCAATATACAACAAAAGAATGTTTAAAGCATTATTTTTGTCTCCTTTTTCTGCTCAGTTCATATTTCTATTTTAACAAGTACTGTAGTAAAAAAAAAAAATCCAATTTAAAAAGAAATAAAATTTTTTAAGCAGCTATCCAGAAGTTACGATCAGTTCTTAGTGAATGCAACGGCAACACCCAGTTCTAGAAGACAAAACAGTCCGAGACCTGCGTGCCCAGTCACAACCACATAAATTTCAAGCATCAAATATTTGCTTAGAAGCAAAGATTATTTGCATGTATTATTGAATAGATTTTCCACACCACATATTTGAGAAAACTGCAGGCTATTCATGGGAAACCCAGCAAAAACAGCGAAAAGCATGTATCGTTAATTGCTGTACTCCAGCGAACACATCGTGGCTCCGAGCCTCAATGTAAAATGAGGCACCACCTCCGTATTCATTAACTTAATCCCAGACCACACTAGCTATTGATCTGCTTTAGCTGTAAACAATAGTAATAAAAATATTAGAAATAAAAATGCTGAGTCTTGATCTACTTCATCAAAATGCACTCACCTGCCGCTCTCAGCCAGGGGTTGCAGCGTTACTCCGCCGCGTTAAGAAGTGCTCCGCACCACGGGCCACTGGCCCAGAGGGCACTCACCGGCCCCTCTACAACCAACCTAGTGTTCCCCAGCTCTGCAACCCCAAAGGCTGGAAGCCCAACTGCTCTTCCAAAGGCAGGTTGTGATCCTTTCTAGCCACAAAGCATTCGTTCCAAAACATCATTTCATCGGGATTTGCAGTTTCGACAGATGAGCTATAGCAGCTGAACCTATACAGCACTTTTCATTTCTGGATCCCCATTTGGAAATGTCTTTAAGGAAGGAAAGTATCATTGGTCCCATTTCTAAGAACACACACACACACAAAGATACAAAGAGAAGATTTAGCAAAACGGGAGCAGCTGACACAGACACATCTCCTGCACTCCAGCCCCTTCTCCACTGCACACACTGCCAGGATTCACAGCAACAGGAGGAAAAAAAAATAAAAATTAACGAGAGCGTAGAAAACAAGAAACAACAGCTTCTTCCTGCTCCGGGGGATCACGACCAAGCAGAGGCAGGGACCAGTAACCGGGAGGGGGAGTGAGCAGCCCCATCTCGGCTGGCTCCAGCACAGGCAATGCAGAAAGTCACTCCGAGAAACGCAGAGCAAATTATACCAACTCAAACCAGTTCTCTTCTAAGCCAAACCCAACTCTTCTAGCACTAACTTTGCTACGACTGCTTTTTTCTTGTTTGTTTGTATTTAGGGGTATCACTTACTTATAAACACATTAGTCACCAAGATCACTCTTTCCTACTCAAAACAAGTATTAAAAAAGCTCCCTCATCCCACCCCAAAGATGCAGAACCACACTCACCGTAGCCCAGTCAGAAGACAGTTAAAGCCTATGGAAAGATACCTTTGGCAGCCCCTTTTCCCACAGCTCTGGGAACTTCAGCAGCAAACCAGCACCAGCTGTGCGAGTGGGGGCAAAGCCATTTAGCCCAAATCACTGGGACCTAAGGCAACTCCTCAGTTGAACCTCAGCAAGCGCAAAACGCCACCTACAAAGCACGACCGCATCTCCACCTAGAGAGCACAACAGTCCCATGGAAGCTTTAAACTTCACATGAAAAAAAAAATGAAAAACACCTACAAGTCTCCCAGAAGAGAAGGGCAGAGGCAGGGCAAGGAGTTCCCCGAGTTAGAAACAGGGTAGCAGCAGCTCCTGCCTGGGCTGGGAGCCACCCCTGAACCTAGAGGTACGGCACCCAGCCCTGGATGCCTGCAGGGCTCGCCTCGCTGAGGTGAACTCACGCTCACAAAAGCACAATGGCTCTTTTAACCACAGGCTCCAACCCCGCAAAACTGGTCCAAGGCACCTCAAGGGCACACCGCTCCTCAAAACCCCTGGAGGCTAGAACGGGAAGAGTAACGCGGGCGAGAAAACAAAGCGCATCCAAAGGCGTTCCCCCTTTGCCATCCTGGGAAACCCGTCATTCTGCATGCCCTCCCGGTGCTAGCCAGTGGCCAAAAAATAACTGCCAGGTGGCCCATTTCTTTAACAGAGTGACTTCTGCATGATAATGCCCAAGGTTGGAAACAGATGAGTCCCTGCTCTGCTCTTTGATCGCCTGGAGAATCTTTTTTTTCCCCCTTACAGGACATTTCTGGGGTGTTTTACTTTTTGTTTATAACTACCATTATTTGGATTCAGATACTAAACATATTTAGGAGTCTTTTAATACTCACTCTAAATTTTTGTCTCTGATTTACTCTTCCAGGGCTGACAAGTCTGTTCCTGATGTCAGATTAAGAGAAATATTTCTGTCATCAATCATCACTCCATCTTTTCGACTGCCAACGCAGGAGAAGTACCGTAACTCTGAATCCTGGCTTGTTTTAAGTTCTTCCTTGGCCAAGTGACCCCTAAGAGTTTGGAGAAAAATCCTCTCTATGCCTGTCATAGTGTAGGGTTTGACAACCGTTCCAGTCAGAGCTCCTGATTTCTTTCCCAAAATTTCATTTGCTGTGTTGATTAGGATCAGAGGTTGAGGGGAGGAATGCAGTTTTGGAGGACAGAGCATGCCTCCCCTCGTGATACCCTTCAGCCAGGGAGGAGCCAGAAATCAAACTAAGCAAGCAGCACTCTGCCTCCCGTCCTGCCGGGACTGATGGAGCAGATTGGTTACAGAGCTTCTCACAGCAGAGGGCCAGGGTTTTTGTTTGCCTTTTTTTGCTAAGTCATGTGTTAGAAAATTTTTAAATGCAGTTCTCTAAACCACCTCTTTTTAATTTGCTCTGCTTGCAACATTTTAACTACGCTTACTTACCATCTCAGATCTCTTACTTATCAATGAAAATAGATGTTTACTGCTATGAAGTCTTGCTAAGTCTGAGAAAGCGCATGAGTTCCCGCAAATGTGAAATGTAATTAAACTTTCATACCAAGGCCAAATTCAACCCTAAGTTACCTGCATAGCCCTTGATGAGAGCAGGGGATTGTTCAGGTATAAATGGCAGTACAATTTGGTCTCAAGAAACTTTTAAACATAGAAGGAGAAGGAAATAATCGAAATATAAACAAAATGTCTGCTGTATGCAGCCATTTTGCGCTTTCACCAGGAGAAGTGAGCATCCCGAGAGCCTGCAACACTTTTTGCTGCTTGAATCCCCACTGGGCACCAGCGCAGCGCAGCCCACATCACCTGCCCCGGCACACGCAACATGCAGTTTATGCCAGTCTCGCCGCTGCTCAGAAGAGGTGGACACGCAGTTAATTTTAAGGGCTTTTCAAAATGTAACACTGCATTTGTTGGAAAACAAATTGTGGATGCTAAAGCGACAGGCATTCGTGTGATTTTCTGTATAGCTGCCAAGTATTTGAGCATTTTTACTTGATCCTGTTGATTTAAAAGGGAGCAGATCCAATCAACTGTGCTAAACCAGGGATAAACCCACAGGGCTTTTTCCTAACTGCAACAACTGTACGATCTTCTAAATAGATTCCTAAATGTTTTCTTCTATTATTTTCCAGTTCCACAGACGGCAGCAAAGAACACAGTTAAGCTATATACCATACACGTAATAGCTACCATAGGCAGCAAGAGACGTTAGAGCATACAATGCCTTTCTCTGCACCGCGTGTATGAAAAATCTGAAGAAAAATGCACAGAACAATTTGTACACCTCCCTCTAAAATACTGCACCATAAAGGTTTGATGACTACTCACTTAAAACATCACTCCTTGTGCAAACAGTCCTGAGTCAGACAACTTTTCTGGCTTTGGTGAAACTGTTAGAAGTGGGTGAGTTAAATTTGCAGGGTGGTAGTTACTTAAAACTGTCCCTTCCTGCGTGTAAATACTGATGATCTAATTCAGCGCTTGCTCACACACCAGAGCCAGTCCACCAGCTGCAGGGGACTTAATCTTGATTTATACCTTGGTAAAGGGATTTCCTGAGATTTTTTTTTTTTTTGCAAAATCCATACTTTTCAGGATTTCATTGTGAAAATGGGAAAACAGTGTATTTCACCTTCCATTTTCACGTTTCTTTAGCTAAACATTTGCCGCTTCACTTTTTCCTGTCAAAACACCTCCTTTCTGAAAACAATTTATTTTGCTGTTCATGAAACCAGTGCAAACCTGACTTCCAGCTAGTTCTGTGCAGGTTTTTTCTTGCCACTGCGTCTGACTGGAGGGGTTGGGTAGGTGTCAGAGTCCTCATTCAGCCACCGTTCCCCTGGTTCCTGCTCCAACTCTTCAGCACTTCACACCAGATCAACCAACCAGCCCTTAGGTCAAAATGAGAAGGAAGTCCTGCCACATCATCTTCAGTAAAAAGGGATTTTCTGTGGAAACATTCCCTGCTACCCCATTAGCCTGGTTTCTATAACACCTGTCCATATTCATCTCCACCCTTCCCTGAGCCAGTTAAAGATGTAGAGGTGGAAAGTGGATTTAAGTCCAGTTTGGTTACAGCGAGTACGTTGGCACTACTGCCTCGCAAGGGGTATATGGATTATACACTGGTTACATTTTTAACAAAGAGTAATTTAGCCAGAAGAACTGTAGTTGTTATTGCTTTTCTGGGCTGGTATATGGAACAGATCCTGATTATATTGGCATGAATAGTCCTAGTCATTTAAATAAGGTGAATAAGATTTGACAGGGGTTGAATAAGCTGTCTGCTTGCAGAGATGTCAGCTGCAGACAGTTTATTCCTCACACGATTCAAACCACTATGTGACATTATATCTGATAAAGAAATTACTACATAGTCATTTTTGGATCAGACAGCCAAGAGGAGGCATATCGTAATTACAAAAATCCTTAAGACAGGTCCTTATATGGACTTGTGCATGATACAAACATTGGTCATATTTGGCAGAAAGTCTACATCCAGGCAAATATCCATTAAAAAAAAAATTAAAAGGTAGAATGTATATCACTGTCTTCACTGCAGCTCTCCATGGAAACGAACAAGTTGAGTTCATGGACTTTAAGGAAATTTATACCTAAAATGCTTTCAAAGAATTTTACCTGTTGGTACGGGGCAAAAAGTCTCCTGAAGTAGCTGAGTACTTGTAAAGTATGCACAGACTGATATTTTATTCAGAGATAACAACAGACGGTAACAGACAACACAAAAACAGAACGGGAATGAGAAAATGCCGATTGAAAAATTTCTGATTTAGCCCTTTACTCTGCTGTTCAGCAGAGGAGTGTCACCCACATAAAAATCAATGCGACACTCCAGCTTTACCAGGCTTCTTACTACTCTTTGTGAGGCTAAATTTCTGTGTCCAGATATGCCAGTGGAAGCAGCGGGACCTGGATCTAATGCTCACATACCCTACAATTCAGCTGAAACTTCATATCATAATTACAAGCCAACATAACACATCCAGATTGCACAGCCCTCTTCTACTGAGGATGTGGTGGAATATATTTTACTATCTCTGAAATAAGTATACTTTTCTGTAATGCAACAAGGAACCGATTATTCTCAAGCACTCTTGCTTGCTTTTCAGCACAGCCTGGGCGATCCGACTTTCCCCTCTTTTTTGAGGAGGGGCACTGCAACTGTGCTCGCCAACGCAAGTGAGGTCTACGAAATCAAAACTGAAGAAATCACACAAAGAAGTGCTGCAAGCTTGTCTGTGTCCCCTTTATACTGACAGCCCGATCTGGAGAACTGGCTGGCTTCTCAAACTCCCCTTCTTTTAGTGGAAGCCCTGGTCCGTTTATCTCGTGTGATTTGGTATAAAAAAAACTCAACCTTTTTTTTTTCTTTAGACTGCACTCATCAAAAAGATTACATGCAATAAAATTAGTTTCATTAAAATTCAGTGAAATACCACGTATTTTACCTGTTGTAAAATTTCAGTGCATTGTATACTAAAACAATTCAACAAAAACAAATCCAGTAATGCTAAACAAAAATCCCCCACAAAACTGTAAAAGCGTACAGTGCATACATCCAACAGACCATGCAAAATAAGGATTCCGTTCAAATTTCACATCTCATTAAAGACACTTTGGCCATTAATCCATACGGGTTTAGGAGCAAAGAAGGATTTTCCAAGACAGATAAACTCAAATGATCCTCCTTTGATCTCCGAGGTTAAGAATCAGCGACAATGGAAGATGAACAACAAGGGGCAGAACTACTGGCCTTTTTATGTGCCACAATGGCATCAGCAAACAACTACTTAATCAATATTTGGCCAGGGACACTGAAAACTTCCTTTTCAAATTTTAATTCCTAGTTGTAAAACAACTGTAGGGCAACCAGCAAGATAAGACATTAAACTGACTGCTTAATTGCCTTTTACTGTCTTACTAGTTATATATGCACATTCTTAATAGTTTGTGAATCTTTATTTACTAGGATGAATAAATGACCTGTCAACAATTACATCGGACTCCACTAACTAAATAATCTCAGCGCATGACACACTTTAACTCTAATGTGTCCTCAGTGAGTTTTAATTTCATTACGATTCACTTTTTTTTTCTAGGCAGAGTGATTTAAACTGAATTAGTTTAACAGCATGGGGCAGGAGTACTCCAGGGCAAGTAAAGTAAAATGCTGCGCTCACACTACGCTAAACAAGGTCTTGCGGTGAATTATGTTACTGTACATCATTTTTATTAGCCAGAGAGCTCAGAGTTTGGGGAACACTTGGAAGTATCCTGCATTTTTATTTATATATTTTGTTCTTTCTCTAGCCACATGTGTTTGTTACGTAGGATTTGAAGTGACATTTACATGGAGAAATTCACATTGACTGGCTTGCTCTGATTTATTGCTTTGCGTTTCACTCAATTTCTTCTTAAATTAACCAGAGAGCACTTTGTAGTTCTGCTTCATTTCCCAATGCAGTTTTATTACACAGCCCTGGGGACTCGTGATAATTTATCACTATCAGCTTTATTGGCTTCCTTCTTCTAAATCCTGTTCCAGCCCTTATCAATAAGTAAACCTAATACCAAACTAAACCTTCCCTGAGTAAGTGTTAGATAAAAGTGTCATCTTTGACTGACACAACAGAGAATTACTATTCGAAATCAGACCTGGAAAATAATCTGTTTTAAGGATTTCATCAGCACAAACTTTTACTTTCAGCATTCATTGCTAATTTTGTTTTTTATCTAATTAAAATCTCTGTCTGTCTGCTGATACCATTGCTACCTTTGCGTAAACACAGATCAAGAGATCCTTGCCCTCGATGAAAGTTTCGCCAGAGACTTTCACTGGGGATTAGAGTCACACTCTTGGTTAGGGGGTACTTTCTATTAACAGAATAGAACAAATTTGGGCCCCACTCCTGCCTGCCCCAACCCACGTGAGTAACTTTACACACATGAATAGGCCCTTTGAGCGGGACTCCTCATCATTACCCGCATACGATAGTGTTTGCAGAACTGGAGGTCTGATACCCGATCCAGTAAACCTAAACCTGAGGATTTCCCCCAGCGCTGCAGTTGCTCAGCACGTTACAGAGCTGGTTTCAAGAAGAGCCTGATCCCTACCGTGGTAAACTACTGATGTCAAGGATTTTGCAATCGTAGGAGAATCCAGAAAGCCAAAGGTTTAAAAAAAAAAAAAAAAAAAAAAAAAAAAAAAAAAAATCGCATTTTCCGAGCAAGTCCTAGCCACACCAAAATCGCCTGACTGTGGTTTTGCCTCAGCCTTTCCAGAATGACACTGTGTAAGTCTAATCGATTATTAAGACTTTCAGAGCAACCCGATCAGATGCAAACTTGGGTACAAATTCAAGTAAATCAACTGCTGTGCGCGAAGAAGTCCTGGTACCTGCTGAAATAACATGTGCCTTTGCTCTAGATGCATGCACTTAGAACTGGAAAGGACGGCCACAGCGGTTCTGTTCGAATAGGCGCCGACTCTTTTTAAGGTAAGGAAAGTCTTCCTAGGATGGCCAACCGTGCAAACCCGTTTATGAAATCATGATTTCAGGAACGGGATATGATGTATCTACATATTACTTGAGAGAGCCACTGCTAGACTGAGTAACACCGTTTCTTCCCACAGCTGGAAGTATTACTAGTGTTTATGTAAGGCGATTAGCGTGCAGATCGTCTGCCAATTAGCACTCTCCTCAAAGTCCCCCAGCTTGCCCTCAAGACAGGAGGGCACGGGCTGCTCCTGGCATCTCCGGAGCGGCGAGCACCGCTCTGAAGTCACTCAAAACACAAACATTTAGTGCCTTTCTGAAAGCACTCAGCGTGCTGGGACATCATGCTCTTGCTTGTTGGTGACTTAGTGATCGCTGAGGTCATCAGTTATTATTTTTAGCTCAACATAATGATTTGGAAGCGGAAGCCTGGTCCAGAGCGCCACAGCGACAACAGGTCGGGCAGAAGAAACAACGTGCAGAGATACAGTCCGGGTCAAAGAGACTTTATCACCTATTTCAGTTTCCACTTGTGTGGCACCTGGCTTTTCTGTCCAGGACTGGACTCACACGCTACCGAGATACGAGGAAGGAAAGGGAAAAAGACAGACAGAAAGTACTGTTCACGCTATCTGCCTTGAGCCAAATCCTGGAGCCTCTGGGGAGTTATTCTTAATTAAGCACTATTTTCTTGTCAGCTCTGAGAGCCTCAGAAATGAAATTCTGTTCAAGTTACATGAGCTGATTTTTAAGACTTGCTAGTGACCAAATACTTAAAGTACTGTACGAAATTCCAGACTCAAGATGATAATTGCCTGCAGCCACAGTCATCACGTTTCATTCTGTAAGTGAATCTTTACAGGGAACACTGAGCAAAGGAACACACTGTGCCTCAGCCATTAAGACACAACAGTATTTCACACGACAAGTAAGCCCTCTTACCGCTGTGCCCTGGGACAGGACTCTGGAGCAAATCACAACAAGCCCTGCGTCAGAAAATCACAACCAAAATCTAACTTGGCATCTGCCTCGTCCCATGTTCCAGCCGCTAACCCAACCGTCTACGATGCAGAAATGAATGGGATAGCTCAAACTGATATCTGGTGCCTGCATGTTAATCCTGTCCCTTAATAAACTGCCTTTATTAGTTTAACAACCTAAAAATAACTGGCTGCATGATACTGACCAACCCTAATTAAAACATCTGCAAGCCCATCTAGCCCGAGCTACCCTTTAGATCATGTGCCACCACTTCAAAGCCTGCGCATCAAGTCAGTAATTGTAACTCTGCATCTAAATATTTAAGCTAGGGGCTGGTAGTCGCGTGTCCCATTTACAGTCAGCATCTGTCCTCTAATTCCATTACAGTACAAAGCAAAAATGTTTCCCAAAACTCGCAAACAGGAAAAGCATCGCACAGCTAGAGAAGCAGCAGCAGCTTGAACTTTCTAGCTGCTGAGCAGGGCTTTTGTGCTAAGGTCCCTCTTTTCCCCCCCCTTCAAACTCCCCACATACACACACAAAAATAGGGGTGGTGCTGAAATTGTATTAATGTGAGCCTCAGGCGCACAGCAAAAAAGAAAAGAGGAAGGGGAGGGAGAGGGGGGAAGGGTTTGGTCCAAGATGAAAGTAAGAAGGAAATAAAGGAGGCAATTTAGTCTGCTGTAGCCTGAATTGCTCTCAGTACAGCCAAGGGTAGAGGCTTGGGATGAGTAGGGCCCTTTTTGGACGGGTGTGCATGACTGGGGGAGGATCCGCCAGGACAGGGCCCGGGGGCCAATTCCGCCGGCCGGGAACAGAGGCCCCCTTTGAGGCCGGGCGGGGGGGTCCCGGCCCCAGCCCCAGCCCCAGCCAGCGCCGCCCGCTCGCAGCGGGCCCGAGGACCAGCTCTACGCCCCATCGTTTGAGCGCTGAAAGCCACCAGTTTCTGCCAGAAAACAACAGCTATCTTATGAAGCGGGGAGTTATCAGATTAGTCAGCAAACCATGCCGCGCATAACTCCCACTAAAGGTACAAGCGACTCCCTCTTCTGTAGCGCTTATGCTAAAAATATGCCCCGATGTACCATATAAAGGCACAAAAGTTTCTCTTTCATGTTCTTTATTTATGGCTTATGCCTTTAAGAAAAATATATCACACATGCAGAAATACAGATATGCTATTATAGAATTATAAGCTTCCTGATACGCACTGTGACAATCAAGGTTTTCTTTAAATATGTATCTAAAATCAGGGTAGTGAGTGACACTGACAGAAATGCTGAAATAACAGCAAAGCGGGCTGCACATGTGGCATCTGGAAATGCCGGCGAGAGAATCAGATTTAAGTGTCCGTGAGCAGAGGCTGAAACAGAATCACAGCGGGGCATATGAAAGTTTACCTACGCTAATGTATGCGATGGGACAAATCCCAAGCCACGTGATATACTGTTTCTATTGCACATTTTTCCAAAATATCGTGTTTCTCTTTTCCCTGATCCCACTCTGCTGCAAGTACTCCCCAAATTCCAAATCTCGACTTAGCTACCATTAAAATTACAACAATAGTTATCCTTTCCCTCGGAAAAAATGCCTCTCCCCGAGCCACCCAAATGCCCACGGTGAGGAGGGGATTTCAGGCAACGTCAGCAAGCGTCCAGCACTAGACGTGTGCTCCCGAGCAGCAGCGTGATTCCCTGCTGCACGCTCAGCCCCAGGACTTGCCTTCCATCCTAACCAAAAGCCTTCCCTTGCATCTCCCTGCACCCACACTCCCGCTACCAGCATACCTTAGGCCCCCGAGACCAGAGCTAGAAAAATTACTCAAGCGATAGAAGACTCCAAAATACTGCACTTTTTCACTCCGTAACGCAGAGCACTCCCACAAAGAGCCGTCGGTGGTGAGCTACCACACAAGGCTTTTGCTGCGCACCACTGGGATAACTTTCGGATGTACTGCAAGCAACCCAAGCGTCAGAGAGGGCATCCGAGACGCCCTGTCAGTGGGCACCCTCTGCCACACCAGGCCTCACGCCCAGGTGGTGGGTGCTGGCAAATACGATCCTGCAGCATCAAAATCCTCAGGAGCGCTGCCAGTTATTCCAGTAAGAGAGCAGGATCTGACCTGATGATCGTTACAGACGAGGTGAAACGGAAGCTCCTCTGCTGGCAATGGGACTTGAAGCAGAACCTTTTTTGTTAGCCAGGTACGGAAAATAGCGGTGGGCTTATTTTATACTATACATAAGGCATGTGTACGGTAACAAATCTTTTCTTGAGCAGCAGCTCTCTTGCACTGCAGCATCCCACCCACTCCAGTAATAAGATTAAGCAACAGCTTGCTAGCCAGGGAGGGGGAGCAGGCGTTGTCTGCGGGAAGAGCACGCTCTCCCTCCAAGTGCCAAACCTTCCCAGGCACTGTGACAGAACGGACGGGATTATCGAGCTGCCGTTTGCACAGAACTGCCCGGCCACATTCATCCAGCAAAAACCTGCATGCACAAGGACAGGATAGGACCGCGCTACCCCATTTAGTCAGGGGGAATTTTGCCACTGACCGAACTTGGAAGCAGCAAAGTAGGACATTCACGTCCACAGAAAGGGAAGGAGAGGGTTATGTCAGAGGGCAGAACGCAGCCTCCTTGTACGACCGTGCTGGGGGGCACGAGCGAGCCCCTGTTCGCAGCAAGGCACCGCCAACCCCAGTGCTTTTTCTGCAGGAGTCTTGGGGCTCCCCCAGGCTGGAGGGCAGCTGCACGCCCAGACGCCAGTTTAGGGTAGATCAGGAGCCCCGCTTTAAAGAGCAGAGAGTCAAAGAACAGGAAGAGTATTTCAAAGAGAAGTAGAGGGGTGGATTATATTGATAATAGTATTTTTTTCTCTTGCTGTCTCTATTAATTACTTTTTGTCCCATAAATCAGGGATATTATCAAGGCTTCCTATCTTGTTTTTAACCTCTCTTGAGAAATTCAGGAAGGCAGAAAAGCTAGATATTGTAAAACAGCTAGGGCACTGAGTTTAGCTGTTTTTCCCTTGATGCACGTCCCTCTCAGAACAATTCTCTGTTGCAGGAGGTTCCGAGGGAAGCTCAGTGACCCATCGTACAGGGGCGGCTAGACTGGGCAATCAAACTGCGCTTTCTCACCTTAATCTACTACTTCGTTAGCGTCTTCTGCGTGTTTGTGTTACACACATCCACGCAAACACAGACACACAGAAGACGAGGCTTCCCTGAAAGCTTTAGTAACAGAGCTGAAAACAAAGTTTTGGGAGTGTTTTAGGGTTTGTTCCTACAGAACAAGGGCTGTCCTCCTTCAATGGCACTCAGCATCTCTAAACGTCTAGAAACGCTAGAAACATTTTCTAGGTAAAATCAGCTACTTTTTCCACGGTGGAGAGTCCATAAAACTGCATGGAGCATCAGCTATTAGGGTCTCATTGAATAATTCATCCCTCATTGCAAGCCCATAATGTCTTTTCTCAGCCTTTTGTGGGGCTGTTTTCTCTTCTTTTCTCCTTGAATTATAAAAAGGTTGCCTTCTTTTGTTCACATCAAGCTGCTGCTAGCTGAAGCTTTGTCTGTGCAAAGCCAAAGTGTGAGTTTCAATGGACTCCCCCCTCTTTGTTTTCCAAGTTCATCTCCAAGTGTAGATTGTGTATAGAAGGCCTTCTTTGTAAAAGCTGGAAAAGTTGTACAAATGTTTGACCAGCTCATTTGGTACTTTTGTCTCGCCTTCACCAGTGCCTCTGCATGTGCTGGGCAGCCACTTCCACGCACAGGCCGCCCAACCGAGCCCTCTTCTGCCCCTCCACTCGGCCCAGCCGGGAGCTGGGCACAACCGCAGCGGGGGCAGCGGCTGCCCCCCGAGCAGCCCTTCGCCTCCGTTTGCCTCCGCCTTGCTCAGGTTGCAACCTCCTCGCCGCCCCTGACCAACGACCAACACAAGCTTTTCCCAGCAGTTTTAAGAGGAGAAGAAACAAAACATGCAGCTCCCTGCCCTGCCCACGGCGGCGGAGACGCAAGGCTCCGCAGCCTTTGGCTACAACCAAACCTTCTGTGCAGCTGCAGCCTTGGGCTCAGCTTGGGCTGGCAAAGCAGCCCCTGTGCGGCCATGCCGGGGGCTCCACTGCCGGCTCCAGCCCTCCCTGCTCCCTGGCCCCCATCCCTCTTACTGAAAGCCAAACCAGCGGTGACCCCCATCTCTGCCCCCACCTCTGCGCCATTCCCTGACAGCACAGGGTCGTACTGGTGGGGGAACGGGACGGCATGGGACATGGCAGCCGCCCCGTCGGGGCTAGCTCCTCGCCCTACACCTCCTGCTGTGCTGGCCCCAGGACGAATTCCGGGAGAAGGGGGGTGATACCCACCAGCACCCCGAGCTGGCACGGGCCGGTCCCAGGGCTCCACAGAGAGCAGGAGGAAAATGGGACTTTACCTCTTTCGCTGAGGATGCCGTCAATGCTGTGCTTGGCCTTCTTGTCACCTTCCTCCACCTCCTTCCTTTCCAGCTCAGCCTCCTCTTCCTCGCCTTTCCCAAACTTGCTCCGCAGGATGCGGCTGATGGAGCTCACTTCGGGGGGAGCGCAGAGCTGTGACCGGGCTCGTCCCCAGCAGCCTCGCAAGGCGGCCGGGCCGGGGAGCCGAGCCCCGCATCCGTGCCGCTGCCCCGCATCCCCCTTGGCTGCTGCCAGTCGGGGCTTTCGGGGGGGGCGCGGCCGCCAGCTCCCCTCGCTGCGGGGGCTTTCCCGGGGCACTGTCCCGCACCGCGCTCCAGTGCCGGCACAGTGGGCCCGCAAGTGATTTTTTTTTTTTTTTTTTTTCCCCGAGCCCGGGCAGCGGGAGATGAGAAAAGCCCACGGACACCCACTCAAATACCGCCCGGCTCCGTGTGCCCCCCCCCGCGAACAACCCACCGGCGCAGGGAGATGCTCCCCATCTCCTGCTTCCCAGCTCCAGGAGACCGGCAAGCCCCGAGCCGCCCCGCGGGGGGCAGGAGGAGGGGAGGGGGATGCAGTTGCGATTTAATTGCAGCCCCCCCGCCGGGCCCAGCAGCCCCCCCGGGACGCTCTGCCGGTACCGGCGCGCTAACGCCGGCCGCTCGGTAGGCACCAGCCCGGCCCGGGGCTCCGCTCCCGCCGGCTCCGGGCTCTCCTCCCCGCACCGCCCCCGGCCCTCCGGGACGTGTCCGAGCCCCCCGTACCTGACGGCACCGTGTTGCGGTCACACACCCCGTCCTTCAGCAGCTTGTCCCGGATCTCCCAGCTGAACATGCCCGCGTTTTCCCGCTTGTATTCCTCGATTTTCTTCTCAACATCCGGCGTCGTCACCTGCTTCAGTAAAGACAAGGCGAGCGGGCACAGTCTGCGGGGCCGGGCGGGGGCCGGGGCCGCCGGGACCCCCGCTGCGGCCGGAGCCTCCCCGCCGCCGCCGCCGCCCGCCCCGGCCCCGCTCAGCCCCGTTACGAACCGCCCCGAGGACGGGCGGCTTAAAATCAGAGGGGGCACGATGGGAAACAACGGGCCCGCGTGAAACAAGCACCCCCCGGGTTAAAGGAAACTTCCCGGGAAATCCGCCGGGGTTGTACGGGAAGGTGGGATCGGGCCCTCGGCAAGGAAAATCCCGATTTAGGCAGCACCGGCTGCCGTGCGGCCGGGGGAGAAATTCCGGGTCGGGGTTAGAGGAGGACTCCGTGGGAGCGAAACTCCGAGTCGGTGAAGTTTTCGGCTGAACAAAGTTCGCAGCGCCAAATAAAAAGCAGCGCAGTAAAACCGCTGAGGGGTCCCAGCACCCAGAGGTTTTCTTCGATGGCCTCGTGATTTTCAAATAAAGCCGAATTCAAGCAAAACAAAGGTCTCCCGGCTGGGAACAGCTTTTCGTTCGGGTAACACGCTTATAAAAAAAATATCAATAATCCCAACACCAAAAAGAAAAGTTCAGGCATTACTACTTTAGAAGCAACAAATGGGGGGGGGGGGGATATCTAGCAGTAACTTTCAACAGAAATTCAAGCCTTTACTTCGCTTTTGTGGGAATGAGAAGCTGTAGTAGTAGGAGGCGGCTGATCTTGCGACAAGAATCCGTATTTGTCCGCGTTATTGTGAGCGCAAAACTTTTTAGCCGCGTAGCTGTAACTACGCACCGCTCTGGAGCGGACAGAGAAATAAACAGCAGGAGAAGGAGCAGTAGGCAGACAGACAGAAAGACAGGTAAATTTTTTTGCGCTTTGCAACGCCAAGAGGCGAGGGCCCGATCCCGCCGCGCCGCGCCAGCCCTGACACCGGGCCGGTCGCCCCCCCGGTCCCTGCGGGCCGCGCCGAGCCCACCCGCGGCTGCCGCGGCGCTGGGCGGGGGGCGCTCGGGGCTTCGGGCCGCCGGGCGCTGGCAAAACGACCCCTTTCTCCCGGGTTTCGTTTGAGAAGTTATTTTTTTAAAACAGGATTTTCCTCAATTAAAAAAAAAAAAAAAAAATCGTTGCCACGAAACCGCAAGAGTATTTTTTTTTAAAGCCTCGGAAAGTTTCGGAGCAACACGCGGCGCTGCGTGTCTGCGCCCACCGCCGGCCCCCGCACCGGCCCCGACCCCGGCCCTCCCGGGGCGCTGCCCCCGCGCCCGCAGCCCCCGGTACCGGCCACCCCGGGCTGAGCCCCGGCTGGGCCTCGCTCCCCGCCGCCGCGGCCGGGGTCTGCCCGGCTCCGGGCGGGCGCGGAGGGGCTCACCTTGGGCTTGCTGCCGCCGATGGCCCCCGGCCGGATGGAGCCCGTCTCCTGGTACCTGCAGAGAATTTTGGAGACGCAGCCGTGGGACACTCGCAGCTGGCGAGAGATGACACAGGGCCTTATGCCATGGTGGGCCATCTCCACTATCTTGTGTCGGATATGGTTGGGTAAAGGCCTGCCATTGATAAACACTCCTCCGAGCTGATTGACTCTGCCCTGGCCTAGAGGGGTAGAGACTAGAAAAGGAGGGGAGGGGAGGCAGGAGGGGGAAATGGCGTTAACGTCTCCTTCGGATCCTGCTGGGTCTTTTTTTTGTTGTTGTTCTTGTTTTTTGGTTTGTTTTGGGGTTTTTTTTCTTTTTTTTTTTTTTTTTTTGTCGTCGCTTTTCTGTAAGGCAACTCGCCCCCGCCCGCCCAGCCGCCCCGCAGCGCGCCCGGGGCCGCCGGCCCCCGCGGAGCCCCGCGCTGCCGCCCGGCGGGCGGGGGAAGGCGGCGGGGCGGCTTCACCTGTCGCGCCCGCACCGGAGCCGGGCTCCGGGGCTTGCCCGGCTCCAGCGGGGAAGGGGGGAACCGGGGCGGGAAACCCGCGGTCTCCGCGGGCGGCGAGGGGGCCGGCCGGCGGCTCGGCCGCCCCGGGGTGCGGCACCGGGGGCCCGTCCCCCCCCCGGTCGGGGGCCTGCGGGGCTCCCCGGTGCTGCGGGCTCTCGCACCGCCGCTGCCGGGAGCGAGAACCACCGCTTGCAGCGGCCCGGCCCGCCCGCGCCAAGCCCTGCTTCCTAAATTCCCTTTCGATTTCGTTTTACTTTCCGCTCCCCCCACCCCCCAACTTTTCCCCCACTTTTTTCTAGCTTTGGGCTCCCCAAATCCCTGCCCCTCACTCTGCCGAAGAGCGGCTCAGGGCCCGCTGCGCCGCCGGCCTCCCGGTCGGCTCCCGCCGCTCCCGCCGGCCGGAGGGGAGGGACCGCTCCCGGGGTGCGAGGCCACAGCCGCCGGCCCGCAGCCGGGCCCTCCCCGCACCGGCCGCAGCCATGCCCGTGCCGGGACCGGCGCCCTGCCCCCGCCCCGCCGCGGACGGACGGCTCTGACAGCCCGGGGGTGCGGGCCGGGGGTGCGGGCCGTCCGGGCAAGCCCTCCGGGCGCCGGCTCTCGGCGGGCCGGGGAGGGGGCTGCTTTGTGCCGGCCTCCCGGCACGGAGCCGGCCTCGCTTTTCCGAGCGGGAGCAGCCCGGGCGCGGCCTTACCTTCCAGCGGGAACCCGCTGCGGGGGTAGTTCTGCCCGGCGCCGGGTCGCATCATCCTGGGGACAGCTCCAGCCAGAGTTGTCATCGCGGCGCGGCCCGGCAGCGTTATATCCAGGTGCGGGCTGATCTAGGAGAGATCCGCGCTGTCAGCGGGTCCCACCGAATCAGGAGCGGTCCCGGGAGGGGGTGGGGGATGCCGCCGGGGGGCGGGGAGGAGGCAGCTCCGCCGCTGCCCCTTTGTCAGTGACCCGCGCAGCCCCGCACCGGGAGGGCCGGGGCCCCGCCGGGCGGCGAGGCTGGGCGCGGGGGCTGGGGGCGGGCGGCGGGGCGGGGGGGGGGGGCGGCGGCGGCGGCGCTGTCCCCGGTGCGGCGGGGAGCGGCAGGCGCGGGGCCCGCAGCATTTATCGGCTCCGGCCCCGGCGCGGCTCCGCGGCGGCGCCGCCGCGATTGGCCGCCGCCGCCCGGCCCGGCCGCGCCGCCCCCGCTGATTGGGCGAGCGGGGCGGCTCTCCCGCATCGCCCCGGCCGGCGCGACGGCAGCGTGACCGGCACGGCCCGGCACGGCCCGGCGTGGCACGGCACGGCTCGGTATGGCCCGGCACGGCCCGGCGTGGCCCGGCACGGCCCGGTATGGCTCGGCACGGCACGGTATGGCACGGCACGGCACGGCCCCGCACTGCCCCCGCGGGCCGAGCCGCGCCGCGCCGGGCCCTCTCGCCGCGGGCAGAGAGCGGCCGGCGGCGGGGAACTGCTCGGTGCCCCGACGGCCGCCCCGGCCCCGGGGAGGGGAGCACCAGCCGGAGGCGGCCCGGACCTGGCACCCCTGGGGACCCCGCGTCCCCCCGGGGCTCCGCGGGGCCGCAGCCCTGCCCCGGCAGGCACGGAGGGGCAGCCCCTGCCTCCCTGCCCAGAAAGTGCTCTGTCTCCTCCGAGCACCAGTGGCGGGGGTTCTGGGGGCAATAACCTCCCTTCTTTTTTCTTTTTTTTTCTTTTTATCTTCTTTTTCTTTTTTCTTTTTTCTTTTTTTTCTTTTTTTTTCCTTTTTTCCTCTTTCTTTTTTTTTTTTTTAGGGAAAAAAGCTTCCTTCCATTTATTTATGTTGCACGGAAATCTCTTCCCGTCCAGAAGAAACGCCTCTGGACCAAACGGTGCTAGCGGTTTTGAAAGCGAGAGCTGCCAGTGAGCTCTCGGTGGGGATTCCTGCTTTTAAGAATCGAC